>NW_026607185.1:7500-10000 GCF_029890125.1 Rhinichthys klamathensis goyatoka
GAGCTGGCTCGGCACCAGCTGACATGATGGCTTGTTTAATCAACGGCGCCGAGAGACGATCGAGTAGTGTCCGAAAGTGGTGTTTCTATTATGCTGGTGAGCTCACTATATAGTGCTCTACTCCCTACCCCCTACATAGGGGTTAGGGAGTAGTGGTTTGAGTGGAGATTTTGGACACAGCCTCTATCGTCATCACCGTCTTGTCACAGGCAAGCTTTCTGGCGGGCTCTGTGGTGCCTGATGTAAGATGAGTGATCCGCACGAACACAAATGCTCTTATCTCGCTGAAATCTTGACGGATTTACAAACGGTTTGGTTTCTTACAAACGTTATTAACGTGGCAATAATTCTGGATGATTATTTATGTATACACTTATTATTCATAAGTATGCAGTGTCATAACTACATCTCTGACGTTTATAACAAACCAAACCGTTTGAAAATCGGAAGAAAATTGAGCAAGTTATGGTTATTTAAAAAGTACATGCAGCATTAAAACACAATGTTACGAGTGAGCGAGCTGCCTGTGGCAAGATGGCCGCCAGTGCGGACGTCGACCTCCATTGGCCAGCAGCGCGGACGAGACATCTAGCCTTTATTATGGATATCTATCTATGCTTACTTCAGCAATACTTTTTTTTTTTTAAATTAAACACAAATGTGATGTTTATCTAAAGTGATTTTTGTTTATTGTGTTGAAGTGGATCACTGAAGGTCAGCAGCAAAGGCATTGGTTAATTAAGTGAGATTAAATACATAAAGTATATTTGTGTCATTTAATTATTGGAGGTTTGCGTAATATTCTGAGATTGCACTTCACTGTTTTTTATTAATTTTGAGTAACACTAAATCTGTTTTTTGAGATGTGATGAGCAAATGGCAGCTAAAACTACAATAAGCATCATGTTTACACAGTGAACACAACGCCTGTGAACGCACGATATCTCTCAACATGGGGACAGAACTGCCACTCAATACATGAAAAAGTTTAAATATTATTTGAAAAAGTAACTCAGATATTTTGTTGTAAATTTAAAATTAATGCGTTACTTTACTAGTGGCTTGAAAAAAAAAGTAATCTGATTACGTTACTCAAGTTACTTATAATGTGTTTGTCCTACACACACACTGACATCACTTCCTTCTGAGCAGAAGACCGACAGTGCTGGAAACACACGGACTCTGTCCTCGGCCACTCAGAAGACGCTGGACAGGAAAGGTCAAAGGTGAGAATCAGCCTGGACATCATCTGATCTGATGACACAACTGACACAGTTTGTTTAAAGTTTTACAGGATTTGAGAACACACTTTCACAACTCCTCTTTTAAAGGGATAGTGCACCCAAAAATAAACATATAATTTACTCACCCTCATTGTGCTCCAAACCTTTGCAAGTTTCATTCAAATTATGAAAGAAAATGAATTTGAATTTGGATTTATTTCAGGATAACCCCTTGAGATGTAACATCTCATTTTCAAGGGGGTCCTGCAACATATATATGTACAGACACAAAGGTTAAACACACAGTACATATACAAAAAAAAACATAAACACAATATAAACACAGACATATGTACAAAACAATAACTCGCTCACCTGCCCTTACCCCACAATTACAATAGCACACATATTAAAGTATATTAACACGTAGTCAGTCAAATGCATTAAACTAGTGCATCATTTATCAATTTGCCTTATGACAAAATGTAGCATGCAGGATAACGTCACATCTCGCAAAGAAATGGAAAAAAAAAATCAAGCTAAAGAAAAAAGACAAAGAAAATCATAATTGTATAGATACTATACAATTACTACATAATTGAAATCATACAGGTTTGGAGTAAACGATGACAGATCTTTAATTTTGGGGTGAACTATCCCTTTAAATCAGTGTCTTATGCCATATATTTGATATAACACACAGGCTATATTTTACATATATAATTATAAAAACAAAATTCACACAAACAGTCTGAGACTAATGAAAATGACGTAAGACTTTACAATAAGGCCCCATTTGTTCATGCATGAATGAGCATTAACCAACAATGTGCACTACATTTGTTACAGTATTTATTAATGTTAGATCATAAAATACAACTGTTCATTGTTAGTTCATGTCAGATCAGGTCTATTATATATATAATAGTAATTTTGAAATTAAGATTAATAAATGCTTTAAAAGTATTTTTCATTGTTAGTTCATGTTAACAAATGAAACTTTAATGCAAAGCGCCACCATAATTCAATAATAATATATTATAATAATTTAATCACCAAAGTTAATAAAAAAAATTCGGTGGATATTATCAGCACAAATTCTTATTTCCAAGCATACATTTTGAATCCTGATGTGCTCTCAGATTATATTTGTAAATAGAATAATATAATTGGAGGAAATACAGCGGCTTATATAAAATAAAATAAAGTGGAAGCTGTCAGTGTGAATGAGCACTTGCAGTTACACACATTTCTTCATTATAATGAGAGCGTCTAAT
>NW_026607185.1:17500-42500 GCF_029890125.1 Rhinichthys klamathensis goyatoka
ATGCATCTATCCATATAGATGGATATATTGATATACATACGTCCATATTCCAAAGCGACTTATGATGCAATTAAAGGGATAGTTCACCCAAAAATGAAAATTAGCCCATGATTTACTCTCCCTCAAGTCATCCTAGGTGTATATGACATTCTTCTTTCAGACGAATACAATCAGAGTTATATTCAAAAAATGTCCTGCTCTTCCAAGCTTTATAATGGCAGTGAATGTCTGTTTCTGTTTTGAAGTCCATAAAAGTGCATCCATCCATCATAAAAGTGCATCAATCCATCATAAAAGTGCATCTGTCCATCATAATCACTTTTATCATGGATAGATGCACTTTTATGATGGATAGATGCACTTTTATCATGGATAGATGCACTTTTATGATGGATAGATGCACTTTTATGATGGATAGATGCACTTTTATGATGGATAGATGCACTTTTATGATGGACAGATGCACTTTTATGATGGATAAATGCACTTTTATCATGGATAGATGCACTTTTATCATGGATAGATGCACTTTTATCATGGATAGATGCACTTTTATGATGAATAGATGCACTTTTATGATGGATAGATGCACTTTTATGATGGACAGATGCACTTTTATCATGGATAGATGCACTTTTATCATGGATAGATGCACTTTTATGATGGATAGATGCACTTTTATGATGGATTGATGCACTTTTATGATGGATAGATGCACTTTTATCATGGATAGATGCACTTTTATGATGGATAGATGCACTTTTATCATGGATAGATGCACTTTTATGATGGATAGATGCACTTTTATCATGGATAGATGCACTTTTATGATGGATAGATGCACTTTTATGATGGATAGATGCACTTTTATGATGGATAGATGCACTTTTATGATGGACAGATGCACTTTTATGATGGATAAATGCACTTTTATCATGGATAGATGCACTTTTATCATGGATAGATGCACTTTTATCATGGATAGATGCACTTTTATGATGAATAGATGCACTTTTATGATGGATAGATGCACTTTTATGATGGACAGATGCACTTTTATCATGGATAGATGCACTTTTATCATGGATAGATGCACTTTTATGATGGATAGATGCACTTTTATGATGGATTGATGCACTTTTATGATGGATAGATGCACTTTTATGATGGACAGATGCACTTTTATGATGGACAGATCCACTTTTATGATGGATAGATGCACTTTTATGATGGACAGATGCACTTTTATGATGGATAGATGCACTTTTATGATGGACAGATGCACTTTTATGATGGATAGATGCACTTTTATCATGGATAGATGCACTTTTATGATGAATAGATGCACTTTTATCATGGATAGATGCACTTTTATGATGGATAAATGCACTTTTATCATGGATAGATGCACTTTTATCATGGATAGATGCACTTTTATCATGGATAGATGCACATTTATCATGGATAGATGCACTTTTATCATGGATAGATGCACTTTTATGGACTTAAAACCAAAACAGCCATTCACTTGCATTATAAAGCTTGGAAGAGCCAGGACATTTTTTAATATCACTCTGATTGTATTTGTCTGAAAGAAGAATGTCATATACGGTAATTAAATTTTTGGGTGAACTATCCCTTTAACGTCTAGCATGTAAAACATGCGCAGACATTAGTGTGTGTTATGGATGAGAGAAGTGCTCAGGTTCAGAGGCAGATATTAATTTGTTTGGCTAACTCTCTCTCCAAATCTGAAATCAGAGTGTCAAAGTCCTTCAGACTCAATCGGCACGTGAACGGGGCGTCGAAGTCGAGAGCGAAGTCATCCACGTACAAACCATCGGGCGACGCCCACACGTCCCGCTTCTTCGCCTCGTCCATGTCGTCGTCACTCTCGCTTCCCGCCACCTCGTCGTAATCTGCCTCGTCGTTCGACATGAAGTCCCGCCCACAAACGCTCCAGTCGCCAGCGTATCGGTTACAGGGCGGGCTTTCCAGACGGCCACGCCCCCTACGGGATACAACCGGCTCGTCCTGAAGGCCACGCCCCCTACGGGATACAACCGGCTCGTCCTGAAGGCCACGCCCCCTGCGGGACACAACCGGCTCGTCCTGAAGGCCACGCCCCCTACGGGACACAACCGGCTCGTCCTGAAGGCCACGCCCCCTACGGGACACAACTGACTCGTCCTGAAGGCCACGCCCCCTACGGGACACAACTGACTCGTCCTGAAGGCCACGCCCCCTGCGGGACACAACTGACTCGTCCTGAAGGCCACGCCCCCTGCGGGACACAACCGGCTCGTCCTGAAGGCCACGCCCCCTACGGGACACAACTGACTCGTCCTGAACCGAGGGAAGTGATCGCCGCAGTGAGGAACTCTGGGATACCGGAGAAGAGATGACCTGTGATTGGTCGGAGTCATCAATCACTCGTTCTTTGGGTACTGCGAAGAAACGGACATGAAATGCCGTTACACACTTGATATGTGGCAGATGTTAAAGTCAAGTCAGCTTTATTTCTATAGCGCTTTATACAATACAGATCGTTTAAAAGCAGTTTTAATTCCCCGTAATAAACAGTGTCAATGATGCAAACTTCTGCAAATATGAGACAAATTCAATATGAGACAAATTCAAATGTATAAAGCAGCTCTAAAAAGACAATAGTGTTGTTTTTTCAGCTCAATTCACTTCAGTGTTGAATCAGTTTTGATTCAATTCAATGTTGATTCAATTCAGTTCAATGACAGTGTCGATTTTGCAAAATTCAAATTATGAAACTAATTTGATTCCGTTATAAAGCAGCTTTACTAAAGACAATACTGTCGTTATTCAGCGAGAGTCCCTTCAATGTTGGTTCGATTCAATTTCGATAACACTGTCAGTTCCTTTTTCTATGGAAGCTTGTTTCCGCCACTGAATAAAAAAAATAATTGCGACTTTTTTTCTCACAATTGTGAGATATGAAGTCAGAATTGTGAGAAATAGTCGCAATTGCGAGACATAAAGTCGCAATTATGAGAAATAAAGTCGCAATTGCGAGAAAAAAAAGACAGAATTGAGACTTTTTATCTCACAATTGCGACTTTATTTCTCACAATTCTGACTTCATATCTCGCAATTCTGACTTTATAACATATAATTGCGAGTTTATATCTCGAAATTCTGACATCTTTTCTCAGAATTGTGAGATATAAACTCGCAATTGCGAGATATCAGGCCAATTCTAAGGAAAAAAAAGACTTAACTTTTTTCCCCTCAGAATAGTTTACATCTCACAATTCTGACTTTAACACGCAATTGCGACTTTATATCACGTAATTCTGAGAAATAAAGTCACAATTGCGAGATGTAAACTCGCAATTGTGAGAAAAAAAAAAGTCAGAATTGTGACAGATAAAAAGTCGCAATTACCTTTTTTATTTTTCATTCTGTGGCGGAAACAAGCTTCCATATTTTTCAGCTCAATTCAGTTTTGTTTAGTTCACATCTGATAGTATCAGTGCAATCAAATCAATAATGTAGCTGAATATGAAGTGTCTTTAAGGCCCAACTGAGCATGGCGTGTGTTCGTGCGCTCGCTCGCATCAAACTCTATACACACGGCACATATTTAGACTGATGTTCCATGCAAATCCACAACAGCTGTCGCAGGTTACTGAGATTCCTCCTGCATGTTACACGTGCGGCGTCATGAGAACAGGGGTCAAGGGTCGTAACATGACGCCTAGAGTTCAAACTGTTCGCATGACCTTTTGAGATGCAGCCGATTATTATCAGATTATATGCATGATATTTCATCGCATGAACGTTGCTGGAACGATAATCAAAACCGGAGGACATTCAGAGGAAAGAAGGATGCATGCGACCTCCTTCGTTTTATTCATTGTGCAAGTAAAAATCACCCTCGCGTGACTTCCTGCAGTGCAGAACAGGTTTGAAATGACATTTAACCCTTATCCTTTCCTCGCACTTTGTAACACATCTTTCAAAATGACCCGAAGCCCTAAAATTATGCTTCTTTATTTTTGTCCAGAATGCTTATTTTATTTCATTTTGATTATATTTTTTAATGCAATTTTTTTTGAGTTACCTTTAAATTACTATATTTGATCAATAAATAATAAATAAATAGTCATTTAAAGCACATTCCTCACATTCTTTCAACTTAAATTCAAAATTACTCACAATTTCATGCATAACCCTTTTAATTCAGCTCAAAATATCTTATATTGTGTGTCTTTGCCGACCTCTTGTGGAAAAAAAAATATATATATCATGATATTTCATGACTCTAGATGGGCTTATATCTCTATATGCAGCAGATGAGCTGTTCCGCAGGGTCCTAAAGCCAGTTCCTTTCACTGTGCATTCAGATACACATGTAGACATTATAAAATCATTTTTTGGTAAAGTTTTAGCATTTTTTGTTTGGATTTTGAGCATTTTTTGGTTTTTCCATGTGAACTGAAGCATTCCTGCATTCCTAACGAGGTCAAATTGACCCGCGAGGACAGGATTTGTTACTTTTTTTTTAAATTTCAACCACAACATTTTTTTCTTTATTCGTGGTTCAAGTGCGACAAAAGTCCTGTGGTCTTGGACCCCTCTGATGAACACTCAATTTTTTATATTTTTGGGACACAAACTCACCAGGCCAGAGCTGCAGGAGGTAGTGCAAAGCCTCTATGTGTCGTTTAAAGTCCACGGCGCTGGCGATCTCTTCACTGTGTGCAAAGCTACGCCCTCGAGCGGCCCCGGACCCCATCAGGGCCCCTGACCCGGGGGCCGTCAGCCCGGCCTGCCAGGACTCCTGTGTGGGCGTCAGGAGAACCGGCCCGAAGCACACGGCCAGGTTCTGGCACGTCATCCGGTTGCTGTCGCTGTAGGACGCCACCAGACTCAGATGATCCAGCAAGAAGGACAGAGTTGCCTTCAGAAGACACGAAATCACACACACATCAAACATGATGGAAGTACTAACATTGCTTTACAGTGACTTTTAAAAGTGAAACTGATTTTATGCATTACAGAATTTCCTTCAGAATGACGTGCATTGATGTACACACGGATGCATTAACAGAAACCCTTGTTGTTAGCGACACCGGTGGCCGTTTAGTGAACTGCAGCAGCACTTCCTTTTTGTGCACACGTAACACACACTAGACTGAGCGTGATTCAAGCCTCACGGCGAAGGACACTGGAAACACCTTTGCAGCATTATACTGTTAATGAACATTTACATGAGTATGCAAATATGTGCTGCGTGCTTTCCTCTTAATAACACAAACACAACCAAAATGACAGAAAACAGCAGTTCAGAAAGCATCTGATCACAGAGATGTGGACGTTTGCAGCAGATCTGAGATTCACCGGCCATTTAGGTCATTAAAATTACATTGATATGATAGTTTGATTTTAAAGTATATCTGACACTCTATACAGATCTGACTATGTGAGACTATAGTTTGAATAAAATCCTTTTCTTTGCATGACACATTGACATTACAGCACAGAAAGGCTCTTTCAGCATCATCCTGAACATTGTATAAGCACTCGCTTCAAAAGACAGGCTCTCGGGAGCGTAAACGTCACATCCTTTTGATTTTATGGTCAAGCACTTGCATAGGCTTTCATAGACAACCTGGGCACTCAGGGAAGGTCTTCACACATTTGCAATAAAAAAAAGTGATTAATACTTAAAGATTCTTACATGTAGCTTCTTTAAGAAAGCAAATCGAGCCCATTTTGATTAGACTTCAGAATGCTTAAACATGGTCAAATTATGCAAGCTCCTAAACGTGAGCCATACCTTTCTAAATGAAGAAAAGAGATGAGAAAAGAAAGAGTATACATGTATGAGGGCAGGAGGGGCGGGAGGCTCTCATTCACAATTAGTTTGTTTTGGACGATGTTGGAAACCCTCAGGCTGCTGTTCTGCTGCTCACATGGGACAAACACACACACACACACTCCCTCTCGCATAAACACTTCAGTGCTCTTACATAAAATCACGTCCTCAGGAAGAAGCTCAGACTCACGTCTGGCAGAAACAAGCACAGCCGAGCATGCAAGAAGATCCAATGAAATAACAGTGACAAACAGCTTAAGAAATGAATGAGGAAAAAATCTAAATGTTTGCCATTCTTATTAGATTTGTTTACTCAGAGTAAGGATGCACGGCTCCTTGAGGTCCATTTAAACCTTTCAGAAAACAATAAAATGCAAAAACTGAGATCCAATTGAACAGGCTAGTGTAGATCTTAAAAAAATAAACAGGAAAATTTTAGTCATGTAAATATCTGAATTCAACTATACTTTCTCAATCTTATTCAGAAACGTGATGCATGTGTGTCTATTTATCGACAAC
Source organism: Rhinichthys klamathensis goyatoka (assembly GCF_029890125.1). NCBI lineage: Eukaryota > Metazoa > Chordata > Actinopteri > Cypriniformes > Leuciscidae > Rhinichthys > Rhinichthys klamathensis. Next base: position 23,874 of record NW_026607185.1, read on the forward strand.
ATCGTCCAAAACAAACTAATTGTGAATGAGAGCCTCCCGCCCTTTCTTTTCTCATCTCTTTTCTTCCTTTAGAAAGGTATGGCTCACGTTTAGGAGCTTGCATAATTTGACCATGTTTAAGCATCCTGAAGTCTAATCAAAATGGGCTCGATTTGCTTTCTTAAAGAAGCTACATGTAAGAATCTTTAAGTATTAATCACTTTTTTGTTTTATTGCAAATGTGTGAACAGACCTTCCCTGAGTGCCCAGGTTGTCTATGAAAGCCTATGCAAGTGCTTGATGTTAAAATCATAAGGATGTGACGTCTTTTGCTCAATGACACATGAAACTAATGCTTATACAATGTTTAGGGTTACAATCAGATGTAAGATGTAGGCAGATGTAAAATAGCCTACGGCTAACTCTTGTACAATACATCAAATGGCAACATTTATGTTTGAAATTGTACATGGTCCCTAATAAATAAATTAAGTGGAAGAGACTGAATGTTTGCTAAAAAAAGCTTTTCTGAATTTTTTTTTTCATGCACTGAACTTTTTGTTCGATATACATGTAATTTATTATCATTTAACGCCATATCAGCACCAAATGCTTTATTCAAGAGTAATAAAATGTAAAATAATCCTAATAACAACATATTAATGAATTGTATACAATAATTTAACAATATTATAAAATAGATAAATAATTCATACAATAATAATAACCATAACAGTTATATCAAATCTTTCTGCTTGATATTTTATAAAAAAAATTATGAATTAGATGTAATGCACATGTAAATGAATACATGTTTCGGATTGAAAAGTTTAAGGTGGATAATATACTACCGTTCAAAAGTTTTTATTTTGAAAGAAATGAATACTTTTATTCAGTGAAGATAATCTCAAATAAACGCTGTTCTTTTGAACTTTCTATTCATCAAAGAATTCTGAAAAATAAAATGTATGACCGTTTCCACAAAGAAATTAGCAGTTTTCAACATTGATAATAATCATAAATGTTTCTTGAGCATCAGATCATCATATTAGAGTGATTTCTGAAGGATCATGTGACACTGAAGACAGGAGTAATGATGCTGAAAATACAGCTTTGATCACAGGAATAAATTACACTTTACTATATATTCACATAGAAAACAGCTGATTTACATTATAATAATATTTCACTGTTTTTACTATTTTTGATCAGATAAACGCAGCCTTGGTGAGAAGAGACTTTCAGAAACATTAAGTTTTGAATGGCAGTGTAAACAGAACTGAGAATCTGAACTCGACGCCTAATGTCATAAAGCTTGACACCTAATGTCGCCTAATGTCATGAGCTTGACACCTAATGTCGCCTAATGTCATAAAGCTTGACACCTAATGTCGCCTAATGTCATGAGCTTGACACCTAATGTCGCCTAATGTCATGAGCTTGACACCTAATGTCGCCTAATGTCATGAGCTTGACACCTAATGTTGCCTAATGTCATGAGCTTGACACCTAATGTCGCCTAATGTCATAAAGCTTGACACCTAATGTCGCCTAATGTCATGAGCTTGACACCTAATGTCGCCTAATGTCATAAAGCTTGACACCTAATGTCGCCTAATGTCATGAGCTTGACACCTAATGTCGCCTAATGTCATGAGCTTGACGCCTAATGTCATGAGCTTGACACCTAATGTTGCCTAATGTCATGAGCTTGACACCTAATGTCGCCTAATGTCATAAAGCTTGACACCTAATGTCGCCTAATGTCATGAGCTTGACACCTAATGTCGCCTAATGTCATAAAGCTTGACACCTAATGTCGCCTAATGTCATGAGCTTGACACCTAATGTCGCCTAATGTCATGAGATTGACACCTAATGTCGCCTAATGTCATGAGCTTGACACCTAATGTTGCCTAATGTCATAAAGCTTGACACCTAATGTCGCCTAATGTCATGAGCTTGACACCTAATGTCGCCTAATGTCATGAGCTTGACACCTAATGTCGCCTAATGTCATAAAGCTTGACACCTAATGTTGCCTAATGTCATGAGCTTGACACCTAATGTCGCCTAATGTCATGAGATTGACACCTAATGTCGCCTAATGTCATGAGCTTGACACCTAATGTTGCCTAATGTCATAAAGCTTGACACCTAATGTCGCCTAATGTCATGAGCTTGACACCTAATGTCGCCTAATGTCATGAGCTTGACACCTAATGTTGCCTAATGTCATGAGCTTGACACCTAATGTCGCCTAATGTCATGAGCTTGACACCTAATGTCGCCTAATGTCATGAGCTTGACACCTAATGTTGCCTAATGTCATGAGCTTGACACCTAATGTCGCCTAATGTCATAAAGCTTGACACCTAATGTCGCCTAATGTCATGAGCTTGACACCTAATGTCGCCTAATGTCATAAAGCTTGACACCTAATGTCGCCTAATGTCATGAGCTTGACACCTAATGTCGCCTAATGTCATGAGCTTGACGCCTAATGTCATGAGCTTGACACCTAATGTTGCCTAATGTCATGAGCTTGACACCTAATGTCGCCTAATGTCATAAAGCTTGACACCTAATGTCGCCTAATGTCATGAGCTTGACACCTAATGTCGCCTAATGTCATAAAGCTTGACACCTAATGTCGCCTAATGTCATGAGCTTGACACCTAATGTCGCCTAATGTCATGAGCTTGACGCCTAATGTCATGAGCTTGACACCTAATGTTGCCTAATGTCATGAGCTTGACACCTAATGTCGCCTAATGTCATGAGCTTGACACCTAATGTCGCCTAATGTCATGAGCTTGACACCTAATGTCGCCTAATGTCATGAGCTTGACACCTAATGTTGCCTAATGTCATAAAGCTTGACACCTAATGTCGCCTAATGTCATGAGCTTGACACCTAATGTCGCCTAATGTCATGAGCTTGACACCTAATGTCGCCTAATGTCATGAGCTTGACACCTAATGTCGCCTAATGTCATGAGCTTGACACCTAATGTCGCCTAATGTCATGAGCTTGACACCTAATGTTGCCTAATGTCATGAGCTTGACACCTAATGTCGCCTAATGTCATAAAGCTTGACACCTAATGTCGCCTAATGTCATGAGCTTGACACCTAATGTCGCCTAATGTCATAAAGCTTGACACCTAATGTCGCCTAATGTCATGAGCTTGACACCTAATGTCGCCTAATGTCATAAACTCTTGACACCTAATGTCGCCTAATGTCATAAACTCTTGACACCTAATGTCGCCTAATGTCATAAACTCTAGACACCTAATGTCGCCTAATGTCATGAGCTTGACACCTAATGTCGCCTAATGTCATGAGCTTGACACCTAATGTTGCCTAATGTCATGAGCTTGACACCCAATGTCGCCTAATGTCATGAGCTTGACACCTAATGTTGCCTAATGTCATGAGCTTGACACCTAATGTCGCCTAATGTCATGAGCTTGACACCTAATGTTGCCTAATGTCATGAGCTTGACACCTAATGTTGCCTAATGTCATGAGCTTGACACCTAATGTCGCCTAATGTCATAAACTCGACACCTAATGTCGCCTAATGTCCTAAACTCTTGACACCTAATGTCGCCTAATGTCATAAACTCTTGACACCTAATGTCGCCTAATGTCATAAACTCTTGACACCTAATGTCGCCTAATGTCATAAACTCTTGACACCTAATGTCGCCTAATGTCATAAACTCTTGACACCTAATGTCGCCTAATGTCATGAGCTTGACACCTAATGTCGCCTAATGTCATGAGCTTGACACCTAATGTCGCCTAATGTCATGAGCTTGACACCCAATGTCGCCTAATGTCATGAGCTTGACACCTAATGTTGCCTAATGTCATGAGCTTGACACCTAATGTCGCCTAATGTCATGAGCTTGACACCTAATGTTGCCTAATGTCATGAGCTTGACACCTAATGTTGCCTAATGTCATGAGCTTGACACCTAATGTCGCCTAATGTCATAAACTCGACACCTAATGTCGCCTAATGTCATAAACTCTTGACACCTAATGTCGCCTAATGTCATAAACTCTTGACACCTAATGTCGCCTAATGTCATAAACTCTTGACACCTAATGTCGCCTAATGTCATAAACTCTTGACACCTAATGTCGCCTAATGTCATAAACTCTTGACACCTAATGTCGCCTAATGTCATGAGCTTGACACCTAATGTCGCCTAATGTCATGAGCTTGACACCTAATGTTGCCTAATGTCATGAGCTTGACACCCAATGTCGCCTAATGTCATGAGCTTGACACCTAATGTTGCCTAATGTCATGAGCTTGACACCTAATGTCGCCTAATGTCATGAGCTTGACACCTAATGTTGCCTAATGTCATGAGCTTGACACCTAATGTTGCCTAATGTCATGAGCTTGACACCTAATGTCGCCTAATGTCATAAACTCGACACCTAATGTCGCCTAATGTCATAAACTCTTGACACCTAATGTCGCCTAATGTCATAAACTCTTGACACCTAATGTCGCCTAATGTCATAAACTCTTGACACCTAATGTCGCCTAATGTCATAAACTCTTGACACCTAATGTCGCCTAATGTCATAAACTCTTGACACCTAATGTCGCCTAATGTCATGAGCTTGACACCTAATGTTGCCTAATGTCATGAGCTTGACACCTAATGTTGCCTAATGTCATGAGCTTGACACCTAATGTCGCCTAATGTCATGAGCTTGACACCTAATGTCGCCTAATGTCATGAGCTTGACACCTAATGTTGCCTAATGTCATGAGCTTGACACCTAATGTTGCCTAATGTCATGAGCTTGACACCTAATGTTGCCTAATGTCATGAGCTTGACACCTAATGTTGCCTAATGTCATGAGCTTGACACCTAATGTCGCCTAATGTCATGAGCTTGACACCTAATGTCGCCTAATGTCATGAGCTTGACACCTAATGTCATGAGCTTGACACCTAATGTCGCCTAATGTCATGAGCTTGACACCTAATGTCGCCTAATGTCATGAGCTTGACACCTAATGTTGCCTAATGTCATGAGCTTGACACCTAATGTCGCCTAATGTCATGAGCTTGACACCTAATGTCATGAGCTTGACACCTAATGTTGCCTAATGTCATGAGCTTGACACCTAATGTTGCCTAATGTCATGAGCTTGACACCTAATGTCGCCTAATGTCATGAGCTTGACACCTAATGTCATGAGCTTGACACCTAATGTTGCCTAATGTCATGAGCTTGACACCTAATGTTGCCTAATGTCATGAGCTTGACACCTAATGTCACATGTTGCCTAATGTCATGAGCTTGACACCTAATGTCGCCTAATGTCATGAGCTTGACACCTAATGTTGCCTAATGTCATGAGCTTGACACCTAATGTCGCCTAATGTCATGAGCTTGACACCTAATGTTGCCTAATGTCATGAGCTTGACACCTAATGTCGCCTAATGTCATGAGCTTGACACCTAATGTTGCCTAATGTCATGAGCTTGACACCTAATGTCGCCTAATGTCATGAGCTTGACACCTAATGTCGCCTAATGTCATGAGCTTGACACCTAATGTTGCCTAATGTCATGAGCTTGACACCTAATGTCGCCTAATGTCATGAGCTTGACACCTAATGTCGCCTAATGTCATGAGCTTGACACCTAATGTCATGAGCTTGACACCTAATGTCGCCTAATGTCATGAGCTTGACACCTAATGTCGCCTAATGTCATGAGCTTGACACCTAATGTTGCCTAATGTCATGAGCTTGACACCTAATGTCGCCTAATGTCATGAGCTTGACACCTAATGTCATGAGCTTGACACCTAATGTTGCCTAATGTCATGAGCTTGACACCTAATGTTGCCTAATGTCATGAGCTTGACACCTAATGTCGCCTAATGTCATGAGCTTGACACCTAATGTCATGAGCTTGACACCTAATGTTGCCTAATGTCATGAGCTTGACACCTAATGTTGCCTAATGTCATGAGCTTGACACCTAATGTCACATGTTGCCTAATGTCATGAGCTTGACACCTAATGTCGCCTAATGTCATGAGCTTGACACCTAATGTTGCCTAATGTCATGAGCTTGACACCTAATGTCGCCTAATGTCATGAGCTTGACACCTAATGTTGCCTAATGTCATGAGCTTGACACCTAATGTCGCCTAATGTCATGAGCTTGACACCTAATGTTGCCTAATGTCATGAGCTTGACACCTAATGTCACATGTTGCCTAATGTCATGAGCTTGACACCTAATGTCGCCTAATGTCATGAGCTTGACACCTAATGTCGCCTAATGTCATGAGCTTGACACCTAATGTCGCCTAATGTCATGAGCTTGATGCCTAATGTCATGAGCTTGACACACACTCAGACTGGATGCATCACCTTCTCTGCTTCAGGAAGACATTGCAACAGAGCCACAGTGTTCTGTGATCGCTGAGCGTCGCTGTCGTGTCTACAGGCCGGCCGAACCATCATGGCCTCTAACACCACTTCATACAGGGTCCTCGTGATGAGAGGAGACGGCAGCTCGCGCAGGTAGTCCTTCAGGATGCCTGAACACAAAATTAAAAAACAATCCATATTTTCATCTACAGATTTAATTGCATGTTATTTGTGTATATTTTCATACATGCATATTATTGTTCCCTACTTGAGTTTGTAAATTGATATTGTTCAATAAAATCAGGTGGACTGACCGGTGATGACATTGACGTCGGGATAGAGCTCGTCGTTTAAGGAAACTGCGGCACTGTCTTTCTCAAACGCATCGCGCAATTCCTTCTTCACTGCTGCAGAACCACAGAGACGATACAACCCCACCACCTACACACACACACACACACACACACACACACACACACACAGAGTCTTTTTACAATCACTACGACACATTTCTCAATACTTAGATCTATTATGCAAAGTCTTGATGTTGTTTCAGGCTCTACTAGAACAGGTTTTCCTGCTTGAATGCTGATTATTCTCCTCATATTCTCCATTGTTGCGGCTCCTCTCTTCCCAGTCTGTCAGTAACGCTCTGTTTACTTCCTGTCTCTATGAAGCCCCTCCTCCTGAAAAGCACACTGTGCTCTGATTGGTCGGCTGGAGCAGTGTGCTGTGATTGGTCGAGCGCTTCGAGTGTGTTTGGGAAATGTCCCGCTCTTCCCATAACCGCCAGTTTAACACACTACTAACTAACTCAACCAGGCCCCGCCCCTTTATTCTGCACATGAATTATTATAATGAGGAATATTGTGACGTGTTCGTTCCCGGAAGAAACTCAAGACTACAATGGAGGCGTTTCAGGAGTTCAGAAACACACTGGAGAGACTTTGTGAACCTTTTTAATGCTCAAACAGAAACATTAGATAAAGAAAGTTGTAAAAAAAGCAGAATAGGACTCCTTTAACTGCAGTGCCAAGCTGAAAGTTGGTGTGAAGAGTTTTGAAAAAGTGACCCAAGTATTGAGAAATAATAATTAGTGCTGGGCAAAGATTAATCGCATCCAAAATAAACGTTTGTGTACAAAAATAATTAATTTGATTATTCATATAATTAATCGTTGCCCAGCACTAATAAAAATCTGTAAATGCACGCCAGGTCGGACAGATGTCTGAGTTGGTCTCACCCTCAGTCCTCTCCTCTCGATCTCAGAAACACACTTCTGAATGATCAGAGGCACTCCGAGCGCCGACGCTTCTTTCTCCACCAGGGGGCGCAGCTCCACCCCGAACACTGTAGGGGGGGGCAGGTCACTGAGGCGCGGGAACGGGGTCACGAACTGCTCCAGCAGGGTCAGCTTCACATACAGCAAACCACGAGGCTCCAGACGAACACACAGCTGCTGACTGCGAGAAGCTGCGGGAGAGAGAGACAGAGAGAGAGACAGAGAGAGAGAGAGAGACAGAGAGAGAGACAGAGAGAGAGAGAGAGAGAGAGAGAGACAGAGAGAGAGAGAGAGAGAGACAGAGAGAGAGAGAGAGAGAGAGAGAGAGAGAGAGAGAGAGAGATAGACATTAGGACGTTATGACTACTATTATTACCACTAAATTATGATCATCCACTATGAGGACATTAGAGGGACATTTTATACAAAATGTGAAATACTTTGCCCTAACTTCATAAAGTGAAACAATAAAACAACTTCAACATTTATTAGGTGAAAAAGGAGATTGTATTCTACTAGCAGCAACACATACTGAAGCCTGTCACACACAGAGGGAGGAGTCGACTAATCAGTGATGCGCTCTCACACACACACACACACACTGAATTCTAAATTGTTCATAGAGTTCTGAAATGTTGATTAAATTGTTCTACTTACCCTTTCATTTTATTTTTTAATTTATCTATTTATTTATTTTATGTATGTATACATATGACTATTGGAAATACATTCAAATAATTGTCATGTCAATAAAGCACATTTGAATTGAATTGAGAGAGAGAAGATAAAGAGATAAGAGGCTCAGTGCAAGATCAGAGCCAATGCAGGCTATGACTGGGTGGTATGGTTGTATACACAGTGAAAGGGTAAACTTTGTTATATAAAGGTAGATATATTTGCTATTAAAAGGCAGGAATGCTTTACATTATTTACATTGAAGAGACGTGAGGAACATGTTCCAAATGCTTGGAAGTAGCAACAGATAATTTTTTACATAGTGTGCCCTTTATCCGAGTGAAACGGAAGAACGAAAAATTATTTAAATTTAAATGTAGGGCGGGGCTTGGTTCAATCCACCAACTATTGATTGGATGGAGGCGGATCTGAATGCAAGTTTGCAGTCGATTGTAAGAAAGATCAGCACGAGATGATCGGAGAAGTCTAGCATACGTCACCAGAGAGAAGTCAGTCGTTTCACCGGAAGATTTGATTAAACTTTACAACGTCAAAACATAAAAAAAAGAAACATATACACGGATGAGTTACCAATAATTTTCATTTATAAAAAAAATGGTGAATTTCCATTTTTTTAATGCTGACTTTAAGGGGTGGTTTGTTAGTCTAAACACAAAGTAGAGTTCAGTTGCTTATGGTTTGCAATGTGACGAGTTACAATAGAATAAAAATAAAAAAATAATTCTGTCATCATTTACTCACCCTTATGTCATTTCAAATACGCAAGACTTTCGTACATCTTTCGTAACACAAATGAAGATATCTTCATTTATAGAGAATTTATGCCCCTCCATTGAAAGTCTATTTACCCAAAACGTTCATGCAGGCTTTTGTTCACATATAAACATTGTTCAGCGAATATAAAAGTCCTGTTTACACCTGGTATTAAGATGCGTTTCCGTCAATCCGATCGTAAGTGGACGATGTTAAATACAGGTGTAAACAGGGTCTAAAACGTTTTCAGCTCGTCCTCTTTTAACCACTGCAAGAGGTAGTCGAAAACGCATTGCAAACTGGATTGCTTTTGTAGTGTAAACGCTCATGTGGTCGAAGCTGCTGATCTGCGTGTGTTCGTGTTCATATGGAAATTACGTGAGCTTATTTTGTCCATTAGATTGAAAGATCTGAAAAAGCCCATAGATTTACCCGCCCATAGACCCTCCCCTCAAAGAAATCAGGACAGAAGTGGTTTGAAGTGGACGAACGAGACGGATTAAAACACCAGGTGTAAACGAGAATGTCTTTCCCTCGTCTACTTGTAAACCGATTGACCAAAACTTAATACCAGGTGTAAACAGGGCCAAAGAGAAGCTCAACTCTCCTAGCTTGATGTGTTCTGAAGATAAACAAAAGTCTTACAGGTTTGGAAAAAAATGAGGGTGAGTAATTGATGACAGAGTTTTCATTTTTGGTAAAACTAATCCTTTAAAAAGCAGCTTCAAAAATGGCTCATCTAATCAGACTTTAGAGAACTATCAGTTTCATCGTGGGACTTGATTCACAAATGGTTGGTTCTCTTACCCTTGAAGAGGGACGGTATAGCCACAGCGCCCAGACAGCAAACCCGGTTACGCGTGGGAGCTGCCAGCGCGCAAGACCCGATGTTAGCGCTAGCAGTCGTTGGCGTTAAGATGACCAGTTTGAGCAGCCGTGCCCTCTCGAGCTCCAGGTTAAAGGTGTGGTTTAGTGGGAGACACGCTCCTCGACAAGTTAGCAGGGACGTTCGAGCCCGGGTCACCCCGTCCACTTGAATGGCACAGAAGACTTCTTTATTAGCATCGATCCGAGGGCATCGGAGTAGCTCTTCGACTCCCAGCAAATGCACCGTGAGCAGCCCTGAGAGTCTCTGAGCACAGCGAGGCTGATCCGTCAGCGAGTACAAGCGGAATGACTCCGCGTCTGCCACAGCGAGTGAATCCTGTGGTACACGGTGTGGTGGAGGTGTAGGTGAGCCTTTCGACCCCTGACCCTTTGGCAGGAGTTCAGGTGAGTCTCCATCGCTAAGATACCCTCCTTTACTAGCAGAGCTCATTCGAGAGGATCGACGTCTTGGCCTTGCGGGTGCACTGGAGTCCAGGTGGTACTTGCTGATGATGTTGGATGATTCTTTGCATGCATTTGGTGGTAAAGCCTCATCTGAGGCTCCCGGTGCACTGCTGGCATTTCCTTGGCTCTGTCCATGACGCTGATTACGGGATGAGCGCAGGCTAAGCTTCCGCCTTAGTTCTGGGAGTTTCCGCATCTTCATAGAGAGCCGCCGAACCGTTCCTGGAGACTTGATCTTGTCGATCACACTGCTGCCATTTCCACCCTCTCCTGGGCTTCTCTTTGGTGTCGCCGAACTGTCAGAGTTCACAACACTTGCAGAGCTAATACAGTCCGACTGTAGCGTAACCAGATCTGAACCCAAAGAAACACACTGTTAGAAACTTACAAGGAATTACAACTTTTAAGATGTTCCTACAACCAAGTTGTGCTTTAGTATCCTAGTAGTCAGTGTCAAAACATAGTAAGATGCCTTGCTGTTAGGCAGCACACTAGGTAACAGAAATGAAACCTTATAAACCAGGGGAGTTCAATCCTGATCCTGGAAGGCCAACTTACTTCTGTAGGCTCCAATACACCTGCCTGGAAGTTTCTAGTGATCCTAAAGACCTTGATGAGCTGATCTAGGTGTGTTTAATTAGGGCTAGAACTGAACTCGGCCGGAAGGTGGCCCTCCAGGAGGCGATTTTTTTTTTTTGCAGGGTGGTAGGGGAAGACTCGTTAATATTCATTGGGGAACTAATCCCTGATTGGCTCGCCGTGACACATCTCTAATGAGATGTGGTAGAGAAAACAGACATCGTCTCCTTCATGACAACATACACTTTCGCGAAGGTAAGGCATACCTGTCAACATTTGGTTATCCAAATCCGGAAGATTTGTGCTGAGACCGCTCACGAACTTCGCAAACTTCTGTATCTTTGCGGGGACATTGTCTTGATCTGCCACGTCAATCTGAGTGACGCGTGACAGCGAACCAACTGCGGATTAGTTCCCCAATGAATATTAGTCTTCCCCTACCACCCTACAAAAAAAAAAAGTTTGCCTACAGGAGCAGGATTGGACACCCCACCATAAACTGATTTGCAATGATGAGATGGAATTAGATCCACTTTCCTGTAGACTTTAGCCCCAACACTTATCAAACACACCTGAACATGGTAATTAAGGTCTTTAGGATAACTAGAAAGTTACAGGCAGATACGTTTTTTATCACGGTTTGAGCTAAACTCTGCAGGACAGTAGGCATCGAGGGCCAGAGTTGTGCCGAATCCGATCCCTTCTACAGAGACTCTACTCGCAGGACAGTGTCCCTCCAGGACCAAAGTTGCCTATCCCAGCTCTACATCAAGGATGGGCAACTCTGGCACTCAAGATCCACTTTCTTGTAGACTTTAGCCCCAACACTTATCAAACACACCTGAATATGCAAATTAAGGTCTTCAGACAGCTATAGGCAGGTGAGTTTGGTCAGGGTTGAAGCTAAACTCTGCAGGACAGTAGGCCTCAAGGGCCAGAGTTGTGCCGAGTCCGACCCCTGCTCTACGTAGGCAGTAAAACAGTGGTTCAACATGTAAAGTGCTCCAGAGACTCTACTCGCAGGACAGTGACCCTCCAGGACCAAAGTTGCCCATCCCAGCTCTACATCAAGAATGGGCAACTCTGGCCCTCAAGATCCACTTTCCTGTAGACTTTAGCCCTAATACTTATCAAACACACCTGAATATGCAATTAAAGGTCTTCAGACAGCTATAGACAGGTGAGTTTGGTCAGGGTTGAAGCTAAACTCTGCAGGACAGTAGGCCTCAAGGGCCAGAGTTGTGCCGAGTCCGACCCCTGCTCTACGTAGGCAGTAAAACAGTGGTTCAACATGTAAAGTGCTCCAGAGACTCTACTCGCAGGACAGTGACCCTCCAGGACCAAAGTTGCCCATCCCAGCTCTACATCAAGAATGGGCAACTCTGGCCCTCAAGATCCACTTTCCTGTAGACTTTAGCCCTAATACTTATCAAACACACCTGAATATGCAATTAAAGGTCTTCAGACAGCTATAGACAGGTGAGTTTGGTCAGGGTTGAAGCTAAACTCTGCAGGACAGTAGGCCTCAAGGGCCAGAGTTGTGCCGAGTCCGACCCCTGCTCTACGTAGGCAGTAAAACAGTGGTTCAACATGTAAAGTGCTCCAGAGACTCTCCTCGCAGAACAGTGACCCTCCAGGACCAAAGTTGCCCATCCCAGCTCTACATCAAGAATGGGCAACTCTGGCCCTCAAGATCCACTTTCCTGTAGACTTTAGCCCTAATACTTATCAAACACACCTGAATATGCAATTGAAGGTCTTCAGACAGCTATAGGCAGGTGAGTTTTTATCAGGTTTGGAGCTAAACTCTGCAGGACAGTAGGCTTCGAGGGCCAGAGTTGTGCCGAGTCTGACCCCTGCTCTACATAGGCAGTAAAACAGTGCTTCAAGTCAAATCAAGTCAAGTCACCTTCATTTATATAGCCCTTTTACCAATATAGATCGTTTCAAAGCAGCTTTACAGTGATAATAGGAAATTAAAGTAACAGAGATTGTTTAGGCTGTACAGCAGCTTTAGAATAAAGTTATTGTCCAGCTAAAGTTAGTTTTAATTGATTTACTTCCATTGCAAAGATCATTAGTTATTAACTTAGGGGCCGCTTACACAACACCGTTTCAACCGAAACCTTTTAATGAAAAAAGTAATAATAAAGCGATATAGAGTTTGACATTAGTATGTCACTAGGCTAAAGACGTGATACTGGTTAGCATAAAAATACATACAAATATTGGGTAAAGCATTCAGTTTCTAATTATATTGAACTATTTGTGTATTCAGGGATTGCCTTCTCCACAACTGTTGCCGACTTCGAATTTGACCAAAAGAAGGTATCTTAAAAGGCAGGCCTATTATAATTATGCTGCCTACTTTTTGAAAGAGCCTCTAGAACACATATATGATGCCATCAAATTCTGTCTAGGTAGGCAGCTCACTAGGTTTTAGAAAAGAACTTATAATTACATGTAATGTGGTTGCTTTCAATCCCATTTTTTCTAAATTTGTGAACGCCAAACACAATCAGCATAGCATAACACAGCATGTCAGTCTACTTACTATAAATATCATTTCAAAACAGCACTTCTCATTTTAAGGCCAGCTGTGTGTGCTGGAAATGCATCTTAGCTTGTGACAAACTCTTACATAATGGAAAATCTGACCATACCCGAACTATCCGTCCTGATTAAGTCGACTTCAGTTTGAATGTCTCTCGTTTGATTGGTCAAACCCCCTGATCGTTTCTGGTCTCTTTTCTCCTTTGCCAACCCCTCATTTTCTCTCTTTCTCCACGGGTCTCCGTATTTTTCCTGATCTGCTTCTCCGCTGGCCCTTAAGTCGTCCTCTTCAGGAATGGGGTTGTACCAAATGTTTCCGTCTCCATCCGGGCCCTGTCGCCACTCTGTGATTCTGGTTGGATTCTGGGCCTCATCTGATGCCTGGGGCTTTCCTGTGGACAGTACCCAGGCTCGACTGCTCCTGTCCAGGTGCTGGAGGTAAGCGCCTTGCCCAGAGATCTTTGCTGAGCTGGAAGAGACACACACATCCATAAAGGTCGTAGATGAAGGGGTCAACTCCGGTAAACCGGCCTCAACCGAGTTGCACGGTGCGCTGGAATATCCAAACTCCAATTCAAGATCATTCCGATTTCTCTTCAAGCCATCCTCACTTAAAGTTTGTTGGTTCCAGGGCTGTTTTGAGACCTCAGCCTTTCCAGAGCACAAATCCCAGTCCTGTGGCCCGTAGACCAGGCCAGGACACAGATCTGTGCCAACTGGGTCTCTGCAAGTGGAGGGAAGTTTGGCCCAGTTCTGTTTTTTGGAGACGGTGATCTGGGAGCGTCTGGTACACTCCTCTCGCTCTGGGCTCTCGGTCTCAGCGTGACCTGAGGTGGATCCAGTTGATGGAGGACTTTGGAAAAGTTCCACCTTTTCTGTCACTTCTAAAGCAGAGGAAAGAAAACAGCCATTATTATCATAGCAGGGAGTATTTGGCCTTATTTGGTGTTGAAATAGTTGTCTGGATTGGAGTGACTAACATGAAGAATTGATCACTGGAGACTTGCAACATTCAGAAACAGCAAATACCACAAGTAAAAGTGGAACTGGGGGCTATTAACCTTTACAGGGTTTGCTTCCTCCCTAAAACAACATTTCTGAGATGAGTTTACAGTGACGTAGAGCTGCGAAGAGAGAGGGCGACTGGAAAGAATTAAAATAAGACCTAAGAGGAGGGGTGAAGATATTTACCATCTCCTTCACCCTCGGCTCCCTCTCCCTCCCATCTTGCAAATCTGGAAGTTTCTCCAAACTCCCTCCTCCCGTTTTCCCCTTACTCACTCACTCTCTCTCTCTCTCTGTTCTTTCCCCTCTTGAAATTATGAACGTGGCTTGTGACACACAGTTAGCCAAATATCTTATCCACTTCCAGAAGCCATGAATAACTCGTGTGTGTGTGTGTGTGTGTTGCGCATTATCTCTGTTGGCTTGCATGACTCTGGAAGTGCTGAATAAAAACATCTCTTTAGTCAGCACTGCTCATGAGTGTATTGCTAGTTTAGAAGGCCAAGACAACATTCAACAATCAAACGCCTAAACCACTAACGCTGCTTAAACACCGCACAAAGATGTGGCGAAAGGTTTGATAGATAGAAACATGCAAGTCTATTTCAAGGGTGCGGAAAGAGCCAGGTCAGTTGGGAACACAGGATTTCCGAGCACACAACAGAAACCGCTCATCTGAAATTTTCTTTGGTCATCATTGATGGTCGTACAAACATTGAATTAGAAGTTTTCCTGAAACACACTCTTGATGTAGGCATCGCAGACCTTGTGTTTGAAGAGTAACCTCTATGTTTCAAAAACTTTTCTTTCTCAATCAATATCCTCGTTCACTCTGAAATGTGCCACATTACAGAAGCCAAATTGACTTTAAGCTGAAAACAGAAAGACACAGATCTCTTTATGCTTCCCTGAACAGGAAGTGTTACAGTAGTTTAAGTGACTTCCTGTTATGCCAAAGCAGCCAAGAAAAAGAGGGAGAGAAACAGAAAGCAACAAGCTAGAGCTACACATATCGCAGACGTAAATGCACAGACTGAGAGAAGGTGCAGAAGAGATTCATTTGATTTACATTGGCAGACTTTTATCCATGCATTCCCTGGGAATCAAACCCATGACATTAGCATTACTAGCACCATTCTTCAGCTACAGGAAAGCATGTACAGTCAAACCTACATTTATACACACACCTTCAACCTTTCTCACACTATCACAGTTTATTCGTTATATAGAAAATGTTAGTAAAATCTGAGCAGAACTCAGAGTTATTAAATCAGTGGATATTTGACTGGTTTTGTCCGTCCTTCTATTAGACTCTCACACATGAATTATGTTGAATATCTGTCAGCTGTTAAATTTAACTCCACAATTAGATAATACCAGTTTAGCTCAACCAGTGACCAAGCAATGCTTCATGTTGTTCAGTGTGTGTGTAAAAAGAGCATTAGCAATTACAGAAAACACACTGAAGAAAACACGATCAGCTCAAAGTGGAGGGATAGTTTTGGGTGTAATATGTCATAGTTTACTTTATTTTGCTCTCCTCACTTACAGAAATGAACTATAGTGTCCTGCACACACTAGTGAAAAAAAAAAAAAGTAAAATTTATATCTGGTGTCTGAATAATTTTTGGTTTGACTGTATTCAAAGATGCAAAAATTAGGATGAAGAATAAAGAAAAAGGTTTACACATGGAAATACAACAAGCCAAAACAGGGAGCGATGTGAGTGAGAAACACACAGCTGTTGGGCCGCTGAGAGGATTCAATGAGCGGTCTGTGCTGAGGGCTTTCCTTCACAGCTGGACACACACACTTAACCCTATTCACTATTCATTACAACACCCCAAAATACACACGCTCACACAAAGCCCACTCTCACGGCCGGCATGCTGGACTCACCCTTCACCTCTGACGCCACAGTGTGTGTGTGTTTATGAAGCCGTCTCTGGGTCTAAACAGCACATTGATAAACTGGCCTTTCTCTATTTAGTTTGTTACGACTTTAAATAGCGACGTGCACCAAACCCAAGACTGACGAACCGTTAGAGCTTCAGTTCAGCCATTTATAGATCTCTTTAAATCTCTTCTTAAAACATGCTTTTACTTGATTATTCATTTTATTTCTTTATTTTTGTATTTAAAGTGTGTAGTTTTCTCTGTTGTTATGTTTGCCTGTAAAGCGCAACTTTTAAAGGCGCTATATAAAATAAAATGTATTATTATTATTATAATATCGACTAGGCCGATTGATCAAACAGCAGATGTTTATCCATTTTTACATTATTGGAGAAGTAACAGAAGTGTTGAGGACTAAAATACAGATAAAGTGTATTTTTCAGGGTTTCAGATTTGTGTGTCTTTCACATTTTTTCTTTAAGGCACTGAATGTTAAACTGCGGAATTGCATTCACTTGAGGAAAAAAAATCGACTCTGTTTTTCTGAATTAACGAGTTAATTATCTCAGAATTACGAGAATTTTTCATGGAAAAAAGTTTTTGCTCTGTTTTTCTGAATTAACGAGTTAATTATCTCAGAATTACGAGATAATTTTTCATGGTAAAAAGTTTTTGCTCTGTTTTTCTGAATTAACGAGTTAATTATCTCAGAATTACGAGAATTTTTCATGGAAAAAAAGTTTTTGCTCTGTTTTTCTGAATTAACGAGTTAATTATCTCATAATTACGAGATAATTTTTCATGGTAAAAAGTTTTTGCTCTGTTTTTCTGAATTAACGAGTTAATTATCTCAGAATTACGAGATAATTTTCATGGAAAAAAGTGTTTGATCTATTTTTCTGAATTAACGAGTTAATTATCTCAGAATTACGAGATAATTTTTCATGGAAAAAAGTTTTTGCTCTGTTTTTCTGAATTAACGAGTTAATTAGCTCCGAATTACGAGAGAATTTTTCATGGAAAAAAAGTTTTTGCTCTGTTTTTCTGAATTAATGAGTTAATTAGCTCAGAATTACGAGAGAATTTTTCATGGAAAAAAAGTTTTTGCTCTGTTTTTCTGAATTAACGAGTTAATTATCTCAGAATTACGAGATAATTTTTCATGGAAAAAAGTTTTTGCTCTGTTTTTCTGAATTAACGAGTTAATTATCTCGGAATTACGAGATATTTTTCATGGAAAAAAAGTTTTTGCTCTGTTTTTCTGAATTAACGAGTTAATTATCTCAGAATTATGAGATATTTTTCATGGAAAAAAAGTTTTTGCTCTGTTTTTCTGAATTAACAAGTAACTCATTAATTCATAAAAACAGAGTGAAAAAAAAAATTTCAAGAAAAAATTCTCTCATAATTCTGAGATAATTAACTCATTAATTCAGAAAAACAGAGTAGATTTTTTTTCCTCAAGTGAATGCAATACGCTTCCGTATTAAACTGCATCAAACACAGATCAAATGTACCTCTAATGCATGACAGATTTATAGTCAGTTTGTTGAATGATAAAATGTGATGAATAATCCAGACTGAAAAGGCTGTTTGTTAGTGTGTTTGTTTACCATGTTTGGCAGTGTGTGAAATAATTAGTGAAAATGTTTGCTGAGAATATTCACGGCGTAACGGTTAAAGAGTTTTTCCCAGAATGCCGATCTCTCCCCCCTTCATTCGCCCACATAATTTGAGACATCCGGTCGCTGTATTTGCTCTGAAAACACAAGCCAAACTATTAATAATCACATCAGGAAAGACTAAAAACATGCAAGCAGATCTTCTGTTTCAGGACATTTATATCTCAACGCACTGAGAGTTATTTGCCCCCATCAGAACAGCAATAATAAACATGCATGATCATTTAAACTCCACATTTGAGCCTGCTGAAGACGTCAGATCAGATCTGAGGAGAGCAGACTGAGAGGAAACTCGCTCATAAACATCTGCAGTTATTGAGTAATATGACTTTATCTGATGGTCAGACTCTTCGGCTAGAGCAGAAACACGAGACCAGTGCGAGTTCAAGAGAGCTAGACGAGAAAACAACAATAACGTGTGTGTCATCTGAAGGCCTCG